>NW_019154116.1:18802592-18841213 GCF_002288905.1 Enhydra lutris kenyoni | reverse complement strand
CTCTTCAACAAATGGTGTTGGGAAAATTGGACAGCCATATGCAGAAAAATGAAACTGTAACATTTCCTTATACCACACACAAAAATAGACTCAAAATGGATGAAAGACTTCAATTTGAGACAGGAAACCATCAAAATCCTTGAGGAGAACACAGGCAGCAACCTCTTCAACCTCAGCTGCAGCAACTTCTTCCTAGAAACATCACAAAAGGCAAGGGAAGCAAGAGCAAAAATGAACTATTGGGAAGTCATCAAGATCAAAAGCTTTTGCACAGCAAAGGAAACAGTCAACAAAACCAAAAAACAACTGACAGAATGGGAGAAGATATTCCCAAATGACATATCAGATAAAGGGCTTGTAACCAAAATCTATAAAGAACTTATCAAACTCAAAACTCAAAGAACAAATAATCCAATCAAGAAATGAGCAGAGGATATGAACAGAGTTTTTGCAGAGAAGACATCCTGATGGCCAACAGACACATGAAAAAGTGCTCAACATCACTTGGTGTCAGGGAAACATAAATCGAAACCACAATGAGATACCACCTCACACCAGTCAGAATGGCTAAAATTAACAAGTCAGGAAACGACAGATGTTGACGAGGATGTGAAGAAAAGGAACCCTCCTACGCTGTTGGTGGGAATGCAAGCTGGTGCAGCCACTCTGGAAAACAGCATGGAGGTTCCTCCAAAAGTTGAAAATAGAGTTACCCTACAACCCAGCAATCTCACTACTGGGTATTTACCCTACAGATACAAATGTAGTGATCTGAAGGGGCACGTGCACCCAAATGTTTATAGCAGCAATGTCCACAATAGCCAAAGTATGGAAAGAACCTAGATGTCCATCAACAGACGAGTGGATACAGAAGATGTGGTACACACACACACACACACACACACACATACACACACAGGAATACTATGCAGTCATCAAAATAAATGAAATCTTGTCATTTGCAATGACATGCGGAACTAGATGGTATTATGCTGAGAAAAATAAGTTAATCAGAGAAAGACAATTATATGATCTCCCTGATATGAGGAATTTGATAGGCAGAGTCGGAGGTTAGGAAAAAATGCAACAAGATGGGATTGGGAGGGAGACGAACCATAAGAGACTCTTGATCTCACAAAACAAACTGAGGGTTCCTGGGGGGTGGGGACATGTGGAGAGGGTGGTTAGGTTATGGACATTGGGAGGGTATGTGATATGGTGAGTGTTGTGAAGTTTGTAAGCCTGACGATCACAGACCTGTACCCCTGGGGCAAATAATAGAGTTATATGTTAATAAAAATTATTAATAAAAAAACAGAGATGAAGGCATCACACTTCCTAATTTTAAACTATATTACAAAACTGTTATAATCAAACTTTTTTCAAGGAAGACATACAAAAGGCCAACAAATATATGAAAAGGTGTCCAGCATCATTAATCATCAGGATAATTGAAATCAAAACCACAATGACATATCACCGTATACCTGTTAAATTAACTATTACCACAAAGACAAGTAATAGTAACTACTGGAGAGCCTGTGCAGAAAGGGGGACCATTGTGCAGTTAGTGACAATGTAAACTGGAAGTTACACTATGAAGAGAGTGTGGGGGTTCTTCAAAAACTAAAAATGGAACTATCATATGACTCAGTATCCCACTTTTGTGTGTACATCCAAAGGAAATGAAATCACATAGAAGAGATATCTGTGGTCCCATGTTTATTGCAACATTTTTTTTCACAATATCTAAGACGTGAAAACAACCTAGGTACTTGTCAAAAGATGATTGAATACAAAAAACGCCATGTATACATACAACAGAATATTTTTCAGCCCTACAAAGCGGAAGGGGGGGGGGTGGGAATTCGGTAAGATTCTATGATATGGGAAACTTTGAGGATATGCTAAGTGAAAGAAACCAGTCACAAAAAAATCCAAATACCATGTGATTCCATTCTATGAGGTACTTAGAGCAATCAAAATCATGTAATCAGAAAGTATAGTGGTGGTGGACAGTGGCTGGTGAGGAAGGAACATGGAGAGTTACCGTCTGATAGTTACAGAGCTTCAGTTTTACAAGATGAAAGAGTTATGGGGATGGATGATGGTGACGATTGTACAATGATATGAAAGGATTTAATACCACTAAACTGTACACTTAAAATGGATAGGATGGTAAATTGTATGCTATATGTATTTTATCACAATAAAAAAGGAAACAAAAAGGGAATTAATTTCTTTGTGGTTTGTGAAACCATTAAAATGGTAAAAAAAGAAAGATCAAAACAAATAAAATTTTAAAAACATGTTTATGTTAAAATTTTGATTTGAGAATGAGAAGAATTTATATTTGCAAAGTAAAAGAAAAATGCCAGACACATAATGAATAATAAACTATGGTCATTACATTTATTGACAATTATATTTGTGATTGTCTTCACCTTACAATAACAGAATAAGTTTTACCTTGAAGAACACTGAAAAAATGGTGACCCTTAGACTGATATTCTTTTTCTAGGTGTCTAGGAACTGCACTACATCTCACATTTAGACATTAGCTCCTGACATGATTTCACATTTACTATCTGATTCTCACAAGTGGCTTAAGGCACAGAAATGACAGTATTATCTACGTTTTAAAAATATAAAACCAGGGGCGCCTGGATGGCTCAGTGGGTTAAAGCCTCTGCCTTTGGTTCAGGTCATGATCCCAGGACCCTGGGATCGAGCCCGCATAGGGCTCTCTGCTCAGCGGGGAGCCTGCTTCCTCCTCTCTCTCTCTGCCTGCCTCTCTGCCTACTTGTGATCTCTGTCTGTCAAATAAATAAATAAAATCTTTAAAATATATATATATATATATATATATATGTATATAAAACCAAACACAAGGGTATTAGCAAAGGCAAGAAGGATAGCACCCACTTTTAGATCCCCAATCTTATTTCATTGTTTCATGTAATCCTTTTGACTATAATAAATTATAGATTTTACCATTACATTAAATTTTCCCCATTTAATGTATGTACCCATCAATGCAAAATTTGAGTTATGGGAAAAATCATAGAAAAGTAAGCCTGCTATTATCATTTTCTTTTAAATTATACATTTAGAAAAATGTAAAAGTGATGGTATTTAATGCTTAAAAGTTTTCAGAAAATATGTTGAAGTTTTACTTTTACTTAATTTTTATTTTATTTTGCATATTTCAGACTTCTAAATTGTTAATTTGTTTTTATCAAAACAAATACAACTTAGGAGTTCTAACTACAAAAATTTCAAATGCAAATATAGTCTTGTTTTATGAGTTTTTTTAAAAGAAAATAGCAAAAAGTTTATTTTTTCTGAATCTTAAAGATCATTTAACTAAAGTTATTTTCTAAGCTGTGATGATACCTATGTACATGAACTGATCATGATTACTAAGTAGATCATTATAAATATGACATATTGCATTGAGTTCTAGCTTTAATGAAGTGAAGACAGAAGACATATAGCTTTGTACCTTACTAATAGAGATACATCGAGAAATAGAAATTCAGGGAGCTGGTAATAACTCTAAATTAATTTATCTCATCAGATTTTCCTAATAAAGGTAGACTATGCAAAAAGAAAAGATCTCTCTTTCATTCTCTCTCTCTCTCTCTCTCTCTCTCTCTCTCACACACACACACACACTTTTAAGAATTTTAACCTAAGTCCTAGTAATTAAAGTTTTCAAAGAAGTTAACTGTATTTCATATGTTCATATTTAGTTTTTTTTTCTTTTTTATTTATAAAGCCTAACAATAGATAGATGGAGAAAGAGAGAGAGAGAGGGAGAAGGTTTATACAATTTAACGTGCAAAACATTCCAGTAATAGTTATGGTTGAAGTTGGAATAACATGGGTATGCTATATAAATAAATATTAGAGATTTTGGAAATACACAGCTTATATTTTGCTCATTTTAACCCAATTTACAAGTTTATAACAATAAAAATATTTAAAAACTAAGACTGAGAATACATTAATGAAATATTAATCACAGTGCATAGAAAAAAATCTTTATAAATAATTATTTAATTGAGATCATACGACCTCCTTGGTTACGTATTTGTACTTTGTATTTAAGTACAAATATTTAAACTGTACAATCTGAATATAACTGATATTCTTAGAAACATTGCAAAAACAAAAGCAGTTGATTATATCTTAGCATATTTTAGGCTATTAAAACTAAATTTATTTTTACTCTCAGTGACAATAGTCAACTATTACCTTTGAGGCAATACATATATGAGTATCATATTTATAGATATGAGAATAAATATTGCTAATGGGAGGTATTTTTGTTGAATTTTTTCCATACTCCTACCTGTATCTGTTTAGAAATTATATTTCTATTACTCTATGAAGATTACATTTTAAAAATGTACATCATTGTAGCCTGATAAATTTTAACTAGATTAGCACTTAGAATCATACGGTTGGTCTCACATTTCAGTTGAATATGAAAAATAATCCTATGATATTTCTACACTGATGTGTGTTTATTAGATACAGTCATGCAAATAAGTGCAGTAAATACACTCTCATAGACTCATAACAGAATATATTTTTACTTAAGTATTTCTAATGAGGCAGATATTATATTATGCAAACATTTTTAAGAGTCTCTCCATAATTTCCTTTTTGTAATTTACATGCAGAACGAGTTATTAAGATTTGGGGTATTGGAGATAAACTGACTGGCTCCAACTTCCCCATATACTATCTTACCTAATTGTGAGCATTTTATTGTCCCTTTGTGATGCAGTCTCCTTTTCATAAAATTGACTAATTATAGCTCTTACAGGATAAAATAAGTCAATAGGTCTTATTAGTCATTTTTCTTAATTGGTATAAACGATATAGCTTAGCTAGGTGAGCAGAAAATGATTAACACGTATAGATAGAGCATTGAGTCTGAGTTTCCAGAAATGACACGCAGAATGAAAATGTGGGGGCATACACTGCTGAGAGCAATGACTATCTCTACCTTAGCTGTCGCATGTATTTATAAGCTTTGGGGAAAAAGTCGCCTAGACGTTACTGATTGAAGTTACCCAAATCAGGTCTGGGAAGTATTGGAATTGTTCTTAGTACATATTAACCCCACAATAAACGGTAGCTATCAAAACTTTTATTAACAAATAACTACATTCTTATGTGCTTCAGCTGTAAACTTTTTAGCTTACATATTTCAAAACTGGGCTCTAAAATCTCCTCTTTCTATCTACCTTCCTTTTATTCAACATGAGATGCTGAGTTCTGTGTTTTTCTCTTTTTTGATATAGAAACTGATTTTTTAAAATTTATTGAGATAGGATTGAAGTAAAATAAACTACAGATATTTAAACTACAACCTGATCAGTTTTGACATAGTTGTATACCTCGGAAGCTACCACCATAAACAAGATGAACATTTCCATCACCCACAAAAACGATTCCTCATGCCTCCTGGAAATCTTCCTTTTCCCTTCCCCTTCCCTACTGGCTTGGATTCTATTGCTATGATTAAGTTTGTGTGATCTAGGTTTTACTATAAAAGGAACCATGCAGAATCTACTCTTTTCCCTGACTTATTTCACTCAGGATAATAAGTGGATCAATTTTGTAATTGATCCATGTTGTGTATATTAATAGATCATTTCTCTTTATTGCTAAGAAGCATTCTGCTTCATGAATAACACCATAATTTGCTTATCCATTCATCTCTTGATGGACATTTGGGTTCTTTATAGTTTTTGACTATCACAGAAAATGCTGATATGAGCATTCATATACAATTCTTTTTGTGAATATAAGTTTTAATTTCTTTCAGGGAAATAACTAAGAGTGAACTGAATGGATTTTATGACATATTTATCTTGAGAGACAGCCAAAATGCTTTGCAAACTGGTTATGCCATTTTACATTCCCACCAACAGTAAAGATGAATTCTAGTTTCTCCATAACCCTGCCAATACTTGCTATCATATCATGAAACTTTTCAATTTTAGTTAACCTAATGGGTGTATAGAGGTAGCACCTAATGGTATTAATTTTTATTTCCATGATGACTAATAATGTTTAACAATTTTTCATGTGTTTTTCTGTTTTTTGAGTTGTCTTTCAAATCTTCTGCCTGTATATTATTCATTTGTCTTCTTATTCTCAAAATGTAAGAGGTTTTTATAGATCTTGGACACAAGTGATATCTGGTGTCCAAGATCTATAAACATCTTCTCCCAGCGTATCACTTGCATTTTGGATTTCTTAACAATGTCTTTGAAACTGTAAAGTCTTCAATTTTGATGAATTCTAACTAATCATTTTCTATGTTGCATACATTTGTGATAAAAAAATAAAAATTTTTCCCCAGATGGTAAATATTTTCTCAATTATCTCATTGCAGTTTCTTTTGCTTTCCATTTTATACTTACATCCATCATCCACTTTGAGTTAATTTTGTATTTGATGTGAAGTAAAATTTTGTTTTATGTTCTCCACACATAGATATATTCAATCCAGCCCAATCTGCGAAAAAGATTTTCCTCCAACACAGAATTTCCTTAGCACTTTTATTAAAAATCAGCTGGCTGTATATTTGAGCTATATATTGAGTGTCCATTCCACTGACCTACACATGAAGCTTTTTTGTAACCACATAAATTCCTTGATTAATAGTACTTAAAAAGAGACAAGTTAAATCCATCAACTTTCTTTTACAAAATTGGTTTGACCATTCTAGATCTTTTGCATTTCAATTTTTAGAATAGTTGCCAAATTTTCAAAGAAACTTATCAATTAGCATAAAAATACCTCCTGGAATCTGGCTTGATGTTATGATCACATTGAATATATAGGTAGATCAGTTTGGAAAGAGCTGACATCTTGACATACTGAGTTCTACAATCTGTACATATGATATTCTTCTCTAAGTGTTCTTTAAATTTTCGCAGTCGTGTTTTAGGATGTTCAATATAGTTGTTAGCTGTCTTTAAATTTACTTACAGGTATTTCGTCGGGGGGGATCTGGCATAATCATAAATTGAGTTAATTTACTATCACTGACCTATAGAAGCATCTTTTCTTCCATGTCTAGAAGAATACAACTTTTCTATTATTTTATGTTTTTGCCTTGCAAAATTTTATATTCATTATGATAGTTTCTCCAGAGATTCACATTTTTAATAAATTATCATGTCTTCTGCAAATACCCTATTTTAAATAAATTCGCATTCTGAGGTATTGGAGGTTAATACTTCAACATATGAATTTTGGAGAAACACAATTCAACCCAAAATATAAATTTAATGTTACTTGACATCTGCTTATTCCAAAAAATTAATATCAATACTTTTCCAAATGAAATTTCCTATTATATAATATTCAATAAAACACACTCATCTGAAAGAACCATAATACTTAGATATCTTCACTTCTTTCTGAGTTTTCTTAAGTTCTTAACTTCTGGAAACTTAAATATTTTGGGCCAGTAAAAGCTGGAATATGATATGTTTTTATAATTTAGTTTATATGTAATAATTTTATGCTCTGATAGGCTTAGCATTTGACATTTTTTTAAATTCAGAAACCCAATTTCAACCAATCAAAAATCTTAAGTAATAAAACTACAAAGCATTTCTTCTACTTTTCTGATCTAAATCGTCTCTCTGAGTTTCTGGATCAGATATTATCTGATAAAACCCATAAAATGCTGGAGAGCCTGAGGATAAAGCAAATAAAAGCAATTGTTACTATTTGGGGTTGTGTGTTATTAAGTATATCAAATTGCTTCTCTGTGGGAATTTAGTTGGCATTAATATATCATTAAGGTTTCAAATTTCATATTAGTAAGTTTTGTGAATAGAATTCCCTTTCTTCTTGGGGCGCCTGGGTGGCTCAGTGGGTTAAAGCCTCTTCCTTCAGCTCAGGTCATGATCCCAGGGTCTTGGGATCGAGCCCCGCATCAGGCTTTTTGCTCAGCGGGGAGACTGCTTCCCTTCCTCTCTCTCTCTGCCTGCTTCTCTGCCTACTTGTGATCTCTGTCTGTCAAATAAATAAATAAATAAGCCTTTTAAAAAAAAGAATTCCCTTTCTTCTTGAATGTATTATTATTTAAGCACTATTAAGCACCATGGCTTTCATATCTAACCCTCTAATTTAGTCAAGATGTGGTTGTACAGAGGTAGGTTTAGTCCTTAATCCATTTTGACTGGTGTCCTTATAACACAGAATTTGGAGAAACACAGACATCGGGAGAATGCCATGTGAAGACTGGAGAGTTGGGCCACAAATGAAGAACGTAGGAGAAAGGCTTGGAACAGACTCTCCCCTAGTAACTTCAGAGGTAATCTGTCCCTGTCAACACCGTGATTTAGGATTCTGGGCTCCCAAAACTGTGAGAAAATACAATTTTGTTGTTCAAGCCACCCACTTTGTGGTACTTTGTCACAGTAGCCCTAGCAAAACAGTAATGATGCTCAAACATTAATTTTTACTTAAAACATTGTGCAAGGGAAGTAAAAATATGTGATTTTTTTTGTGTCTAAAAACTCCTAATTTACTCTCACTTGATTGTTAAATTGGATACATACGAATTAAATGTTCAAGCCCATTTTTTTCCTCCTTCATCATCTCCTGAGAATTTAGCTCTGCAGCTCAGAAGTTTAAGCCAATATAACCTGATTCCTTTATCATAACCTATTTTCCTCTTTTACAACTCCTCATTTTTATGATTGGCTCACGAGTTTAAAGCTCTCTTTATTTTTTTCAGAACTTTGAGTTAGCCTAATGATGCGTTGATGACTCTTGTCTTGCAATCTTCTCTATTGCTTCATTCTAGAATTATAATTTGATATATGTAACCCCTGCTGGACTGATTTTCTGAGGGTCTCTCATGGTTTTCATAACCTTTCCTGTCTCTTCCATAGTCTATGAAACTCCCACGCTTTGACTCCTACATCACCAATTTGACCTGCAAGAGTCATTTCCGTTTCTTGATCCATTGCTAATTGCTTCAACAAATACCCACTTGAACTTGTGTATGTGAGTGCACACACACACACTTTCAAGGAATCCATGCTCTTTTTTAATGGCACCTTTTTAATACATGTATTTTTTTCAAATATGTGTGAATATAATAATGAGGATTTTTAATTTCTCTCTAATATTTCTTTTGGCCTATGATTGTTTGTTCTCTCTGTGTAAATTAATCTGTCATTCATCGTGACTTTTTCCTTCTGTGTAGCTGATGATATTCAAGTGTTTTCTATTTAAATATAAAAAACTAAATAGAATGATTAACTTAAATATTTGGAGAGGCTTTTAAAATTCTTTAAACCCAAACCTCTTCTCCTGAATGTGTAGCTTTGCAGAATTCTCTGGTTGTCAGCTTATTTTTACTGGAAGGATTTGCTTTTGTGTTCATGGTTTTAGGATAAGGCAGGCAGCTGTACTCCAACCAGATTGGCTATAAAGTATTTACATTGTGTGTGAAGCATATGCCTCCTGGAGGTATTATTATTTGCCTTTTCTATTTTACAATTATGTGTCCAACATGGATGCTTAGAATCCTCTCCTCTCTTCTCTCTTGGGGTCCAACTGATCATGAATCTTATCCTTCTCAGATTAGCCAAACAATTTATTTATGGAAATGATTAATAACCTTATTCTGACATAAATGTTACTGTAGGGAAACAGTTCTGAACAAGGTCAAGTCTAATTGATGGAGAGTGAAAGATAAAGCATTCCAGGTAGGATAATTGTTGATGTGAAGATCTCATTTTCTCTCTCTCTCTTCTCCCCACACTCTACCCTCCCCCCGCCACCAAAACCACTGCTGTTTATTTGGGAAATAGTTCAGAAGACCCTGTGAATAAGGGGACTATCCAGACAGATAGTGGCAGGAGAAAATGCCTATCTATGTGCGACCTCCTCAATTCCCTCGGGTTTCCTACCCAAGGTAATAAATGCAGCCCCATTTCTTGGTCCACACACCCGTGGTTCTGCCCGATTTGAGAGAGAAGACACATTCTTGAGAAGTTAATGCTTTTCTATTCTTGAAATCCCAGTCTTTACCGTGGAAGGACCTTGTGTTTCTAAAAAGGAATAACATTTTAAGCCGTGGGAATTACAAGTCCTGAACTAGACTCATCCTGGTAAAGTCACGTGCCAGCCATGACCCTCAGTTTGTAGTCACCCTTTGCAACATTCTCTACCGTTCAGCAAGAATTCAGGTGTTCTCTATACTGTTTCTCTGCCTACAGCTTCCCGTGGTATTAGCTCTCCCGTAGGGGGTAATTAAATTTACATATTAAGATCTCTAAATAACACTTAAATGACTAAAAGTAATGTTATTTGGGAAAGGGAAACTTGAATCAATGGGAAAAGCAAGATTTAACATCAGTCTGCCACATAAACCAAGTTGCGTGCTTAAGATATCTGTGCGGCCAAGACATCATTTTTATTTGACTTAATGCTATTTGATTTAGGTGTACAGAGCCACCCTAAACAGTTTGCTTCTATATTTTCTTTTATAATTAAAAACAAACATGAAAGCAATTACATCTATGTTTTAAATATTTACTTCAACATCTTGTCATGTTTGCAATGCACATCCAACTTCTGAATTTACTTCTTCATTAAATTCATTTGTTCTCTCAGTGAGTGGAAAGTCTAAACTCAAAGATTTATGCAACCAACATGTGTACAGATTATTTTAAAATTCTTACCTCCTAGTTTTTCCCCATGTGTCTATGTTTGTTGTTAGTTCCTGAATTATATATTTTTATCCGTGAAGTACAATCCCATTGGGGCACGTCAAATTTTCAAGTGTATTAATAGGAAAAAAATGCTATGATTTACTTGCACCAAGTTTACTTCTCTTAATACCAAGTAGCTATAACTTTTGGACAATATTCAATTACTAGAGATAACATTTATTGGCAAATAACTTCAAATACTTGAGAAAACATAATAAAATAATTGAAGTTGTCGGGCTTCATGATTTTCTTGATTAATATGGTTTTAATTTCCTGGGGTATGGTTAATTTTCCTACACACAGAATACACGTATTTCAATGCACAAAGATAAGCAGACAGCAAATCACTCTATAAAATTTGCCTTGTAGTTGAGCAATGAGGACAACAGTGTACCTCATGTTGATACAGTTAGTCATTTTGCCTTTCATGTGGCACCTGGATCTTCATTTGTTTTATTCCATTTTTATTTTAGGGAACAAACTAGAACCATGAGAACATTTTCAGTACTACTTGCCACAGAGTTGTAGAATTTTGAAGCTGGAAGAAACCTAAGAGATTAGCTCATTTAGCACATTAGGAATTTCTAGCTGAGATTTGGCAGGCATGAAGAGAAAGTAGCTCCACAAAGGAAAAATACGTAATCTACAAAGATTTGTGGTTTGCCCTAAAATGTGTTAGAACCAAACCTACATCCTAAAATGTATACTCCTAACAAGAACATTTATAGGTCTTGAAGGCACCCGTTTTGCTCCTGAGGCTCCAACTACCGCTCCTGATAGATCTACGTCCATTCCCATCACTGCTGTTCCTGATCCCTCTCCACACTCTTTTGAAAACAATCCACTGAAACTTAATGCTGGGTCTCTTTCTGTGGGAGCATAAATTTAGGACGAATGCTGTGTTGGCACAGAGGCACTCTCTTCAGGAGCAGCGGTGGCAACAGCCATGATTAAAAGGAAACTCACAAAATGCAGCTTGGCTATTCCATTTTGGAGGATATTTACAGAAATGGAATTTGGAATAATATATTTTTAAATGCTTTAGTTCTCGGAAACGGTATCAATCAAACCACTGCTGCTGTGCCACCACAGTGCTAAGTAGACATTAGGATTTAACGGTTAGTTCTAAGACTTAATGGGGAGATCAGATACACAGTTTATAAGGGGACTGAAAAGACTACACTCATTTTCCTTGTCTCTAATCTAATTGTGCCCTAGGCAGCTCAGGGCAATTTCTCAGCATCAAACCAACTGAATTTTAAAGCTAACTTACTTTTTTTCAAAAGCGATGCTAGTCTCTAACTCAAAAATCAAACTGTAGGTGACACTTCTTGGAATGCTGGGTCATTTCCGGTATGAGATGATGTATTTCCCAATAATGATGTGTATTAATGAAGGAAGAAATTAAAGAATTGAATTTTTAAAAGAAATAATAAAAGAGGTTAAATACGATAGAGGAAATCCTGGCTGAACCCTGCACACATGCATAGTCTGTTCATTCCGTGACCCAGAGTTACCTGAACTTTTAAAAACTCCTAGAAATTACTGAGAACTATGCCCAGGGTGCTACCCACATAAACGACATCATGCCATGATAATGACCAATCCCCAGGAAGCATTTTCAATCACCTGTAACTGCTAAAAGGAAACTTCCAGAATTCTGTTAATCAGAGGATAGTTCTCCTTCTACCTTACATTTCGCCCTTAGATTACACATTCAGGGGGGACTTAATCATCTCATTCCGAAGTGGCACATTCTTTCACCTGGAAAGCTAAAATAATTCAGCCTCGAGATGGGATTCATTGTGTAGTCTTAGGTTATTCTTTAATAACATATATATTTTATATAATATCAGTAAAATCTGTTTGTTGGTATGATTAAGATAAATTGGTAAATATCAGGTGGAGTTCACAAACTTCTGTAAATTCCACAGGCAGATGATATCTGTTGGCATGAACTTTAGGACAGTTTCAAATTGTAAGTGGAATCAAAAGGGCCATAGAATAGATCGGTTATTTAGCATCAAATACTCTTACATCGATTCCAACTTTGACCATGATACCGCAGTTCCTCAAGAAATAGATAGTCTTGATATTTCAGAGTGTTTTTCTAGCTCAGCCTAAGTACACTTCTAAACCAAAAAAGTAATAAAAAAGTAAGCCTTCCTTTTATTTAATTTTCATTTATTACATTTTGTTAGGTATTTGTTTTATTTTGGTTACTCCTTGGTGATGCCTTTTGTTACTGTGATTCGCTGAGTTTGGTGCCTTCCGCTAGTCTGGGTTGTGATCATTTGTTAGAGTCCATTTATGATTCAAAGTAAATTTGAACTTTAGGAGCAGGGATCATTTTCAAGAAGCCTCCCTATTTACTTTGATTATTGCTCTAAATCTTAACTTCAGTCTAATGAATGCTGTGAGGCAAGATTCTTAATTTTGTAATTCGTTTTCCTCAAAAGAAGATATTCTAGCACTGGACTGTCCCATACGCAGGCACTAGTCACGTATGGATACATAATTTATATTTAAATGAATTAAATTAAATAAAGCTTAAAATTCTGTTTCTCAGTGACAGTAGAATTGTGTCAAGTGCTTCATAGTTACATGTATCCTGGGACTACCTACTTAGCACAGAATGTCTCCATCAATGCAGAAATTTCTGTTGTTAGAACTGCTCTAATGGACATTTTCTACTAGGGCATGTTAAAAACAAGGGATCAACAGCTGCACGTTGCCACTTATTTTGTACATTATTAATAAAAATAGATCCTAACTAAAATGTATTTCTATATGTATAAACCTAATTAAAATTTATTTCTGTATGTATGTATTTATCTTTAGCTCCCTGGTTATCCTGGTAATGTCTTTATTCTTACTGAAACCCCTTCTATGATTGCCTATGATGTTAACTACTGTATCAATGACAACATTCAATGCAAGTCTCTCTTATTATTTTTTAGGCTGTCAATTCTTAGGAAGAAATATAAAACCTAGAGTAATACTGAGTTTGATAAAATTAACTTTCTGTGAGGAAGAGGAGAGGATGATGTCTTTTAACAAATTACATGCTAAGAGTGTTATCACACGTTTTTCATCTCCACTTCCAAGCAAAGGCAAATCAAAATGATCACTTATATTCGAATTGGGTATTTTCTGTTTCTTACTCTGATTTCCTTTTTATATCATTTTTATTCACTTGGCTTTTTCATTTACTTGATTCAAAAATGACAGAGGTAAAACATGCGTTGCTAGTTTTGGTTTGGCATTGCAGGATATCTGAATTTGACTAACATTTTAAGATATTTAGAGATTACCAGTAGTGGATAATTTTATATACAAATCCTTTTTAAGTGTGACAGTGAGCCAGTCACTGTTCTGAACAACTACAAAAAAAATTGAAGAGGGTAATGTAACTATCAGCAGAAGCATTCAAAGCAATGGAAAATCTTAGTCTCAATACCTTGAGTAAGTGCAAGTCTAGTGATTTGGAAAAACAATAAAGTGAGGGTAACCAGAGCAGTGAGGAGGTAGATATAGAGTAGCAGATGAGTTGGAGATAATAGGGGCTTACTTCACGTAGAAAACTAATGTGCCGAATGTTGTCACTAGAGTTTCCCAGCGGAGGATTGGTAAGAACTGGGTTATTTCATAAATGAGCTTTCTAATACTTTGTTGGCAAAAGACAGAGCTTGAAAAGTTACGGAAGCAGGAAAAAGAATACCCCTGTGGTTATTCAGAGAAGGTCTACAAAGAAGCTTGACCTGAAAACTCATGATAGAGACATTGAGAAGGAGACAGATTCCAGACACAGTCTGAAAATGGAATCATCAGAATTTTCCCATAGGTAGGAAGTTCAAAGTGAGAGAAGACAAAGGGAAAAGGGTGACCCTAAGTATTGACTGGAACAACTATATTGATGAATCAGACATTAAATAAAATGGTAAAGAAGAAGGAGAGTAGCACTCTCCAAACCCTCCCCACTCCTTAACAAGAGACTAATCAAAAATAGATAGAGCATCCATAAATAGAAGAATGGATAAGAAATATGTGTGTGGGGGGGTGTGTCTGTGTGTATGAATACACATACACACAATGAAATATTATACAGTCATAAAAAGGATGATATTGTGCCAGTTGCAACAACATGGATGGACCTAGAGCGTATTATGCTAAATGAAATAATCAGACTGAGAAAGGCAAATAACATGATTCCACTCATATGTGGAGTCTAAAAACAAAAACAAATGAATAAACAAACAAACAAAAAGCAGAGGCAGGGGCGCCTGGGTGGCTCAGTGGGTTAAAGCCTCTGCCTTCGGCTCAGGTCATGATCCCAGGGTTCTCTGCTCAGGGGTGGGGAACCTGTTTCTCCCTCTCTCTGTCTCTGCCTGCCTCTCTGTCTACTTGTGATTTCTGTCTGTGAAGTAAATTAAAACAAACAAACAAACAAAAACAAACAAAAAACAACAACAAAAAAAACCTTAAAAAAAAAGCAGAAGTAGACCTATAAATACAGAGAAAAAAACTGACAATCGCCAGAAGGGTTGGGGTAGGGGGACAGTCAAAATAAGTGAAGGGGTGGGGCACCTGGGTGGCTCAGTGGGTTAAAGCCTCTGCCTTCAGCTCAGGTCATGATCCCAGGGTCCTGGGATCGAGCCCCGTATCGGGCTCTCTGCTCAGCGGGGAGCCTGCTTCCTCCTCTCTCTCTCTCTTTCTGCCTGCCTCTCTGCCTACTTGTGATCTCTCTCTCTGTGTCAAATAAATAAAATCTTAAAAAAAAAAAAAGTGAAGGGGTATGGGAGATATAAGCTCCCAGTTATGAAATGAAAAATTCATAGAGATAAAAGGCACAGCTTAGAAATATATTCAGTGATACCATAATAGTGTCATATAATAACAAAAGGTAGCTACACATGTGGTGAGCATAATGTAATATATAGAGAAGTTGAATGACTATGTTGTGTACTTGAAACTAATGTAACATTGTGTCAATTGTATCAAAAAACATTTAATTAAAAATAAAAACAGGGGTATCTGGATTGCTCAATCATTTAAGTGTTCAACTCTTGATCCCAGCTCAGGTCTTGATTTCAGGGTAGTGAGTTTAAGCCCTGTGCTGGGCTTCACGTTGGGCATGAAGCCTACTTACAAAATGAAAATAAAAATAGTATGCTAGTTTTTCAAAACAAACAGCAAAAGCAAAAAAAAAAAAAAAAAAAAAAAGATGGAGAAATAAATTTGTCAATTTGTCAATTTTATCAGCTAGACAATATTTAATACCATGAGACTAGGTGGAACCACCAAAAGAGAAAATATAAAGGAAAATTTCTCCCAACTGGAACTTGAGAACTTCCTGGATTATGAGTCCCTAGGTATGAGGAAGAGCCAGTAAAGGAGACTGGGAAGACATGGAGGAGAGACAATGAAAACCTGGAAACTGGACTAAGTATTTCAAGGAAGAGGGAATAATAAACTGAGCCAAAGACCTGCTGAATCATCCAGTAAGATGATATTGGATTTATCAGCTGGTATAAGAAGTGTTGATAATAGGATGGGAACAAAAGACTGATCAAAGAGCAAATGATTTAAGGGAAGAGATAGATTGCTAAAAGGCAAATGAATTATTATTCTTTTAATGGGAGAAATAATATCATATCAGTATGTTTTAGGAATAAGAAGTGAGCCAGAAAAAAGAGAAGTGAAGATGGAGAAATCGATTTAAAAAAAAAGAAAAGGAAAGAAAAGAAAGGATTTGGCCTCAGAGGGAAGAAAATAAAAAAAGAGAGAGAGAGAGAGAGAGAGAGAGAGTCAATCCAATCTAACAGGAAGACAAAAAGAACATACAGTGCACATGTCAGTAGATGGGTCCATGTGGCAGAAATGCCTAGAAGCTCTCTTAGGACACTGCTCTTTTCTAAGTCATATAAAAAACTAAGCTATTGGCTGAGACTCAACAGATCTTATTGGAGATAATGAGGAGCAAGTAAAAACATATGATGAGGGGCACCTGGTTGGCTCAGTGGGTTAAAGCTTCTGCCTTTGGTTCAGGTCATGATCCCAGGGTCCTGGGATCGAGCCCCACATCAGGCTCTCCATTTAGCAGGGAGCCTGCTTCCCCCTCTCTCTCTGCCTGCCTCTCTGCCTACTTGTGATCTCTGTCTGTCAAATAAATAAGTAAAATCTTTAAAAAAAATATGATGAATTTTTCTAGAAAACAAGGAAATGAAATTAATAAACAGAATTAGGGGTCCATGTGTGAACAATGGTCATGATGATCATAAGACTGAAAAATACCAGTAAGAATATTTTTCCCTGCAACATTTCAGCTGTAGGAATATATTTTATTTTATATTAAGTAAAAAATTGGATTTAGGGGCACCTGGGTGGCTCAGTGGGCTAAAGCCTCTGCCTTAGGCTCAGGTCATGATCCCAGGATCCTGGGATCTAGCCCTGCATAGGGCTCTCTGCTCAGCAGGGAGCCTGCTTCCTCTTCTCTCTCTGCCTGTTTCTGCCTACTTGTGATCTCCGTCTGTCAAATAAATAAATAAATAAAATCTTTAAAAAAAATTGGATTTAAATAAGGTTTGTGTGTTAAAAAAACAAAACAAAACAAAAAAACTCTTAAATGTCAGAGGCAAAGAAATTAGAGTGTATCTAGAAAGTGATTATAAAATTGAAGCCAAATAAGACAGGAAGTGAGGATGTGAAGGTTGTTGAACAAAGGATAAAATGGATCGTAAGCACTGAAGGAGTTTAAGGATTTATAAAGACAGAGTAAGAGGGAGCAGATGAGAAAGACAAGGTGGGAATTGGCACTAGCCTGAGGTACTTGAGGCAGATTAGAAGGGGAACATCAATTGGGGGGTTCGAGGCTCTTTTGCAAGAATAAGTGGTTGGCACAGCACAGAAAATGGCATTGGAGGAGCAAAGGGTAAGGAATGACACCCAGGCGTGTTAAGTTTTTTTTGTTGTTGTTTGTTTGTTTGTTTGTTTTAAGATTTTATTTATTTGTTTAACAAAGATCACAAGTACGCAGAGAGGCGGGGGGTAGGGGGAAGCAGGCTCCCCACCTAGCAGAGCAGAGAGGCTGATGCAGGGCTTGATCCTGGGACCCCGATATCATGACCCGAGCTGAAGGCAGAGGCTCAACCCACTGAGCTACCCAAGCACCCCGGTAAGCTGGATTTTGCGCATAATAAAATCAAACAGAACTGAGACGGAAGTAGGGCTGGCGGCAGTGATAATGAACCACAGTAAAAATCTACAAGACCTAAGGGCTCTGAGCAGCAGCCAGCAGATGTCTGCCACATGAAGGACTCACCAGCATAGATGGATGCCATGAGATTCAGAAATGGTGGCTTTTTAAGTAGGAGGGGGGCATGGCTTGGAAGAAGAGATAGGCACCTATATTGTAAATATAAATGTGTGATCATGGGTGTGAAAATGCACATGAGGATATTTTAAAATCATAAAGCAAATGGTGTTTAGCAGAATTCAAGAATGTTTGCTTCCCCTTTCTTTCCTTTTCTAATCTTTTTGCCTTAACTGCTTTCCTTTCTTAGACCTCGTTGCACCTGTAGTGTGAAATTGTTTGGAACTAGTATATGCTCTCCCATTGCATACTTGATAGCTTGACCTTGATCTCAGGCTACTTTCCCAATAGCCTCTGTTGTTTCTCTGTGAGCCTTCTACCCCCCAAGCAGAAGTTAAAGGCAAATTTGATAGGTCTCAATATGTATGTCTTTTGTGCAGCTTCATGGTGGGAAAGTCCATTGCTCTTAATAGTTTTACTTCCCAGGGTAGTTCTACTTTTTCTCCCTCAAATACATTGACCCCTAATCTTTTGAGCATAAAGAGCAAAAGATAATATACTGGCTATAAATATATTCAGTCAAACCTGGCTGCTTATTTTCAGACTGAACATGCTGTTCTTTTCCTACTACTTCCAGTTGGAGGTTGGGGGAATGTGATGTAGGTCATTGTTCATTCACAACTAAATTGGAAGGATTAGAAATTTTTCAAAGTAAACTTTAGGGGGTTATTTTAAAGACCCAAACTAAAAAAAGAAAAAAAAAATACTGTAATGAATTTGAGATTATTTAAATATTGGGGCTTGTTTATTAAACATAAACTAAGTGATATAATTAATCTCAGCATAGGTCCATTGAGAAATATACTTAAGTATATTTTTGATTAAATGTCACCTACTATAGTAAGTATGGTCTGGGTTACTAGAATGGAAGAAGATACAATTTATTAAATGCCAGTGAGTAGCCTTAACTATTTTACACAATTCAATATTTCATTTTCTATAACAAAACCATCACTGAGCCATTTCAGGCACTTTCAGCTTCACCTGTCCCAGGTTTAAAGCAACCGATTTTGTGTGTGCTTTTCCCAGCCTCCTCCACAGTGACTAATTCCCTACTGGCACGAACCAATAACTTCTTGTGTCAAGCTTGCACTACACTAGTGTTGCCCTATTGCTGCTCAGGCATGAGACACCAAGAAACACAGTCATCACGCACACATATTCTACCCCGAAGTGTGGGGACTTAAGACCCATGGAGAGAGTCATAGACGGGAGCTGGTTATTTTCTACACTAGACATTCTTGTCCTAAGAGGCAACATTTGTTATGGCTCTTAGAAGACAGGCTTGAAAATTTGCCACTCAGCTCTCTTCCTGCAGGAAACATAATTGATGCATGGACCCCGCTGCTTGTTCCGCATCTACCACTCAGGCTACATCTTCCACAGAATGCTTTCAGCCAAAGGCAGAGAACAACAGGGTTACCAAGACTGACCCATTCCTGTAAGATGCAGGACTCCTCAGTTAGGTGACATTGGCTGAAGGTCAAATCTTCCTTTGAAATGCTTCACAATCAGAGACTCTCCCAGAGTCTTTTCTCTCCTTCACAGGAGACAGGCATGTATCCTGGTCTAATGACCCTGCCCCCTCATCCGGCTCCCTCTCTTTTTTCTTCCATAGTCTTTTCTCTTGGTAATTCTCCTATACCTCTAATTCCATCTTGGTGTCTGCCTGACGGAGGACCTGAACTAACCTAAATGATACTTAGAAAAGTTCAAGAACACAGACAGTAAAAAGGAAACAGGACTGGCTCACTCCCCAGCCAACAGGCCGAGACAACGATACCCTGAATGGAAGTCAGGGCACAAAAATTCCCTAGCACAAGGTGGTGACTGAATAGCTACAGATTTCTCTACCAATGGCCTAGTGAAATGTCTACATGGAGAAGAATATCTCAGGTACAATGATCCGGGTATTGAAATAAATGGAGGGATGATGCCTGCGAAGACGGGGGTAGTTACGTGGTTGATAAAAGTTGTTTTGACATCTTTCAGAGAGATAATGAGAGAATAAAAGTGGTTAAGAAGCTGCTAATGGCTAAGTGTGACAGCCAGAGGGTCTCTGGTAACTTCAAAATAAGTACTCCTCTTCTATAGCGAAAAGTTGACACAGCTAAAAAGAGACGGAAACTGGATATTTGGAAGTACAGAGCCCCAGAATTGTCACAGTGCTCAGCCATGGCAGATCAGTTATGCTAAGGTCTAGGTCTGGTTGGGAATATCCCATACCCTGAAACATAAGGAGGGGCCACCTGGAGGGATGCTTTTAAGGATGATGATTCTTCAGGTACCCATTAAATGTCTGAGCCTGGAGAGCTGGTCCATCCTTCCCTATTAAGAGATATTGGATGATCTACCATGTTCAAAGACACTGCAGAAGTCTTTTCCCCACAAGGCAAGAACAGATCCACAGAAGCTGTTCTAACTTCCTCATCTCTATGCCAGCCTAATAATTGGTGTTAGGTCACAGTATATGCCACCAGTTGACATACTGGGCCAGATACGTTTGGAAATAGGCCATACACTGAAGGATTTACAAGAATTAGCTTGTAGGTAGGTATTGGTAAGAGCCAAAAGATTATCTCTGAAATTGAGTCTCAAGGACACGTGACCTAGCAGACTACTGAATGTAAACCAAAATATGTAAGAATTTTCTTTTTTTCTTTTTTTTTCAAAGATTTTATTTATTTATTTGACAGACAGAGATTACAAGTACGCAGAGGAGCAGGCAGAGAGAGGAGGAAGCAGGCTCCCCGCCGAGCAGAGAGCCTGATGCGGGGCTCGATCCCAGGACCCTGGAATCATGACCTGAGCCGAAGGCAGAGGCTTTAACCCACTGAGCCACCCAGGCGCTCCATGTAAGAATTTTCTTAAGACATGAGATTAATCACTCTAACCAAGACTCCAGGAGATAGGCTAACTCACTGGTAAGTTGGCACTTAGAAGCCTGGAAAAAGTTGGAGTTCAGAAGAGTGTTCAGTAGAGTAGAACTACCTGAGTTTGTTCCGGCAGATGGGAGAGAAAGGGATCAAGTGGCTAGGCAAGTGGTCAGGGTTAAAAAATTCTTTTATGTAAGGCCAGAATATCCACCAGAGGTAATGCTCCCTAGGACAGCCTACTGATGAGAGGGGCATCTACCTACATCACGATGTTCAGTGGTGGCTGTCCTCTGCAGGGCATGGCTGTTGGTAGGAGAGACAATAACAAAAGTACAGATTTGGAGCTCATTAGTATCTATGGGAATGATGAATCCCCAAAGAACTAGAGGCCAGATGACTTGCTTAACCAGAAGAAACCAGGAAGCTTCAATTAGCATAATGTCTAGCAAGATTGAAGGGCAGGTGAGGAACTTTGATCCATATGAAATTGAGTGATAGTTCAAAGAGCATAATGTCCCTAAGCCTAAAATAGGCACCCAACAAGGGTGATGTTTGACATATGTGTAGCCCAAAAATAAGTGAGTAAGAGGCAGAAGATAGTTGTTTTGGTAAAAAGTTGTGTTCCCTTATTATATCCCAGACCTAAGCCAATTTCTTAGTCCCAACACCTTTGCCTGAAGAATCCTTTCTACCACAATTACTAAAAGGACCCCAAAACATTATGGTAAATATATACTGCAATTATTATCCCAGTCTTTCCCAAAGAGATGTATAAACCATTTGTTCAGGTGATTGTATGTGGGCTTTAAGTTGGTATTAATATTTGGATACCCAAACATCACCCTGGCCCCCTTTTCAGAAAAGGAATTTTTATGGACCTGGTAATAGAATCTTGGCTAAAGTACAGCTCACAGTGGGCCCATTGGATGAGAATTAGAAGCCACAGGTCATTTCCCATGTCCCTGAATGTATATTTGAATTTATATTCTCAGGAGTTGGGGAAAAAACACCACGCGCGCGCACACACACACACACGCACACACACACATTGGATCCTTGCCCTATGGGTACTATTATAGTGAAGAAGGCCAAACGCAAACCTTTGAAACAGCCTCCCATTCAAGCTGAAATAATAAAGCAAAACCAGAGAAATGAATCCCAGAGAAATGGCAAAGATTAGTACCAACATTAAATGCCTATAGGGAGCCCTGATGGTGATTCCTAACCTACCTCCGTCTAACTCACAAGACGGCCCACACAGAGAATGAATGAATCCTGACTTAACAAGTAGTATTTCTGATTGCAGCTGCTGTGCCTAGAGTGGCACTATTGTTAAAGTTTATTAAGAAATTTTTGGGGACAAAACATGTAACCATTCATGGAGTGAATGCATTATTTCCCATTCCTATCAAAAAAGTGGATCTGAAACAGATCACATTTACATAAGATGACAAGAATACTCATTTACAGTTTTGTCTCAGGGGTATGTAATATTTCTTGTGATCTGTCACAATATAATCCAATGATGTTTGGACTGTCTGCATATCTCCCAGAGTATCACACTGTTCCCTTACACGGATGACTTCATGCTATTGGAGAGAATGAACTAATGGTTGCAAGTACATTGGGAGAGCTTGTCAAGACAGCTGAGTTTCTAGGGATGGAAAATAAATGCTATGAAAATTCAGAAACTACATCTTCAGTGAAATGTTTAAGGAGGCAGTGATGGAGTGCTTGCCAGAAGGTTTGTTGGATGACATCTTTGCATGGTTTCCTTCCTGTTTCTCCTTTCCTTGCAGGCAGAGGCACCAGCAGTCTTTGTTCCTGCCTAATTTTTCCAGAATGTTTGTATAGGAAATAGCCTCAGAATATGAACAAAGTATTTCCCTCCGGAAAAAAAAAAAAGGCAGTTTGTTTACTTCTCAGTATAATAAAAATAATGCTTCCACCTGGGACAAGGTTCAGTCCTACTATAAAATAGTTGGGTCCCTAAGCTTCAGATGTGGTGCAAACTCACTACCTGCTCAGTATCCACCTGGGTTTTGCTGGGTTGCCTTATGACAGTTGGCTACATTCTGTGCCATGAAAAAAAAATCCTTTACGTATGACCTGGGAGTCTTGTGTCTTCTGATAGGATCCTTGCAGTTGTGGCCGACTAGCTTTTTAGCTTGCGAGTAGGATAAAATCTCAGATCTTTTACAGATCCTTCACAGTTTTTCGTTAGGAGAATGGAATGACGTCAGAAACAAGGTTTTGAAGGAAAAAAAATAAGGACTTTGTAAATCAAAATATGAAATATGATATCATGGAATATAAAGACTCCTTGAGATCTGGTGGCAAACACTTTCACCTCAGTGGTAGGGAAGGGAAGGGAATAAGTGTCCCCCACTGTTTGACAATGAACGAATGCCGCTGACAGGATTGTAGCTAGAAGTAGGACTGGAAAAAAGCGTGCCTAGGCACCCTTCTAGTGATCTGGCTGGTGTTCGCTGCCTTCTGGGTGGGAAGAAGGCATTCTCATGGCAACGGAATGGAGAGTCCTGTAGCCCCAGCTCAAGGCAATGTGGCCGCAGCTGATGACATCAGTGGTTTCAGCAGTAAGGTACTGAGCCATCTTCATTTCTATCTCCCATGGCTTCTGGAAGTTTTCTCAAGAACGCAGCCCTTAATTGTCTACTCTAACTTGGTTGTCTCATGACACATGTAACTGAGGCTCTAACGACTGGACTTCAATAGCTAGACGATCTCATTGCGGTATCGACCTCAGTCATGCTGTCTGTGATTACTAAATCCAGCCACTGGAACCAACCTTGGAAACCCCGAGGGTCTATTTTTCAATTACCTAGTGACTCTCTACTCATGTATCTGTATTCACTCTTCCACTTGACTCAAGGCATTAATCCAGGCACAGCAGGCTATGTTAGTGATTTCACAGACTTCTTATTGACCTGCAAAAAACACGTGATGAACAATTCTATTATCTATCGCAAACCTGACCAGTGAGTTGAATCTGGACTGAAAGCCTTCTATAACCTTGGTCATTGAAAACTTCAATTAAAATCAGGAACAGTATTCATGCCACTTTTTTTTCTAATTGGATAACACCCCAATGTAGAGAAAACTCCCTGTTAATTATGAGTTATTTATCCCTCCAGGAATTTGCACTTCATTGCCAAAAGATAGCCTCATTCTGGAAAGACCTCCACAATCCACTCCATAAATATATATGCTTCCTGAGAAAAGGGATTTATGTCTGTTTCTCCACTGATATAGTCAAGCATCCAGAAAATTAGCTCATAAATATCAGTCTGTAATATATATCTGCTGAATAGATTAATTGTAAGAATTGTTTACTGTAAATATCACAAGGGTATTTTCTTATTTGAGAATGACAATAGATAGGGCTGGCCCCAAATTTCATTCAGTTGTATGGGAAGACAGACCCACAGGCTTTAATTAGTGATTAATGAACAGTAGAGAAAAAGAATAAAGTCCTTTGCTTATTAGGCTCCATGGGTCTGCCTTAGTCCAGGGACAGGTTATGATGGTCATCATAAACCACAAACACCTAGTGAGTACTAGAATGTTTAATTGCTTGATGATAACTGGGAGACAAATAAATGCCATAGCTGATAAGGGCTGCAAAACTTCACTGAAGGAAGCTGGTACTAAGGGCTCAGCTGAGGAAGAAATCACTCAAAAAGAAGTATAATGAAAGTTGAATGGAGTATAATGAAAATTAAAAAAAAAAAGTTTCACAAGAGATATCATATAAATGAGATGTTTTCATTTCCATAATGACAATATTAAGAAAACGTTTCCATGTTAAACTGAAATATATATATATATATATATATATATATATATATAGTGTCATTTAAATATATATATTTAAATGACTCAATTCAAACTGAAAAAGGAGTTAAATGAAATTTTCCCTGAGCTGTTAGTTTACTACAGTGCCTGGACCTCACTGAATTCAGCACATATCAGTGGTCAGGAATAGCATATAATGTAGTGTTTCTCCACTCTTCACAAATGGATAACCCCATGGTAAATTTTTTTTTTAAGTATGATGGATGGTTTATTATGTTGCTAGGACTGCCATAACAAAGTACCACAACCTGGGAGAGACAACTGAAATGTATTTTCTCACATATGGAGTCTGGAAGTCTGAAATCAAGGAGTTGGCAGGCAGAGTAGCTTCCCTCTGAGGGTTAATGAGGGGAGAACCGACACCAGGCCTCACCCCTCAGCCTGTCTATGACCACCACCGCCTCTCTGTGTCTTTGCCCTCACTCCCTCTCTATGTATCCCTATCTCTTTGTCCAAATTTCACCTTTCTGTAAGGACACCAGTCAGATTGAACTAGGGCCTACCCTACTGACCTCATCTAAATAATTCCATTAACAATGACCCTATTCTGAAATAAAGTCACATTCTGAGCACTGGGCATTACAGCCTCAACTTTTGATATTTTTGAAGAACAGAGTTCAATCCCCAACAGATTGAATATTCTGAAATTCAAAATCAAAATCTAAATGGATACATTACAAGGTAGGATTTGGAAACAGAAATACCTACTAAATTTGAAATTAATATAACCCGGTCTTGAGCTAAGTTGGCGAGATTCTTTTTTAATTCAAGTATTGTTGGCACACAATGTTTCATTAGTTTCAGGTGTACAACATAGAGATTGGATAAGTTTATACATTATACTCTGTTCACCACAAGTGTCGCTACCATCTGTCACCACACACTATTAGAGTACCACTGACTATATTCCTTCATAAAATATTTCCAGACTGATATCACGATAATTACCCTAGTGGTTAAGGGTATGAGTTTTCAGTCAAACAGACAAGATTTTAAATCCCTGTCCTGCTAATCAAATCCTATTTGACTTCAGAGAATTAATTTTACTTTTGAAGCATGTTTTCCTTATCTATAAATACAGTGGTAGTAACAGAGGCTGCAAATAAGGTTACGGAAAAATTAAGGGACTTAATATTTGTAAAGCCATTACCATGATCATTATTTTTGGTGCAGTGTTGAAGTTATTGCTAATACTGCTCTGTTCCCAAAACTGAAAATGTGGGTCACAAAGCACTTTTACAACCACTCATAATATTTATAAACAATCACGTACATAGCCACCGGGATGATGACTTTCATATTTATATGTTGCATTAGCTTCCTAGGGAGGCTGTTACAAACCACAATATGGGTGGCTAAGACAAGATAAATGTATTTCTCATGATTCAGAAAGCCAGAAGTCCAAAATCAATGGGCAACCTTCCTCTGAAGCCTCTAGAGGGGAATCAATCCTTCCTTACCTCTTCCAGTGTCCGGGATTTCTTGGCCTTCCTTGGTTTCTGGCACAACAACTCTGTCTTCGTCTTCACATGTTGCTCTCTCTGTGTCTGTCTGTATGTTTTCTCCTTTTCTTGTAAAGATACCAGTTTGGAATCAGGAGTCATCCTAATCCAATGTGACCTCAACTAATTACATCACCAAAGAGTATTTCCAAATGAGGTTACATTTTGAGGTTCTAGATGGACATGAATTTTGAGGGAACACTCTATAACCTACTACATTCTGACACTCAGTCTCCCCAAATTCATAACAAAATATATTCACTTTATTCCCAAATCCCCAAAGTCTTAGCCCATGCCAGCATTAGCTCTAAATCCAAGATTTTATTTACGTGTTGTCAACTCAAAAAGTCCCCAATTTTATCACCTAAATCCTCTAAATCAGCTACAGATTAGACTCAGTTCAGAAGCAAAATTCCATTCTGTCACTTATGAATAGAAAATAAGTGACCTGCCTCTCAACTATGATGGTAGAACGGGTATAAAGTAGACACATCTGTTGCAAAAGGGAGAAAATCGAATAAGTAAAGGGTTTACTGATCCAAAACAAATCCAAAACCCAGGAGGGCAAGTTCCACAAGGTTTCAAGACCTGAAAATAATCCCTTGTGCCTTGATGTTCTGCCCTCTGGACTGCTAGAGGCAACCCTACCACTGGTCCTTGGATGCGGCCAACGCACACTCCTGGCCCAGTGGCAGCCCCCCGGCCCCCAGTCTCAGAGCCACCTTTGAAGTCATTCATCCTTCTTCTTGAAGGACAACATGTTTGCAGCTGAATATCTCTCTCGGCTCATTTCCTGACTGTAGAATATTGGCAAAAATATTTTAAAATGTGTACTGTGTCCTCTAGATACACAAACATCCAGTGTCTTTACTTTATGTTAACAACTAGTGAGGTTCACTATCTCAATCTTTTAATTAATTAGTCATTTCAAAATGGTGCCCTGATTCTGTCATGCTTTATTGGCTATCATACTTGCCATGGCAAACTCTTTTTACAGTCCCAGTGATTAAAAAATATCCTTATTTCTCTAAGAATAGGTTTATACATTCCTGGCTCTGATTGCATATGGGTAGGTCTCTTGTTGTTGTTTTGTTGTTATTGTTTGTTTTCAGTTAGCTGCTACACAAGGCCAACTAATTCATTTTAACAGACTGTCTCCATCTGTATAATTGCAAATGGTCCTACCAAAATATCAGAGGCACAGCTCAGGCATCCCTAGAAATACAAAATTTCAGATATCCAGTTGAAGAAACTGGGAAAGAAAATTCCAAATAAATTACTTGGGTCATTAACAATTTATAGGATTCCCACACCACATTTTTACCCTAAAAATACACTATACTCAGGGCACCTGGGTAGCTCAGTCCTTAAGCATCCGCCTTCTGCTCAGGTCATGATCCTGGGGTCCTGAGATTGAGCCCTGATTCAGGCTCCCTGCTTAGCTGGGAGCCAGCTTCCCCCCTTCCTGTGTCCCCGCTTGTGCTCTTTCTCTCTTTCAAATAAATAAATCAGAAATCTTAAAAATACACACACACACTATACTCTTTTTACCCTTTGGGCAATATGTTAAGTACCTTCATTGCGAAATGTCTTCTCCATACTTAGTTTTTAAATATATGTTCTACAAAATATATTGTTTTTATTCATGATGAAATGACTCAGAAAAATGATATAAAATATATAAAATTAGGGAGGGCAAGCCAACATCTTACAAATAATGGGAATGACAAAAACTAGTATAAAGCAAGGAAGTAAGCTGTTCTTATTTTGATCAGTATTGTTAACATAAGAGGGTATTATTATTACTATTAGTCAAATCAGCTATATTCTTGTACACAACAGAAAAAAGTAATGTGTCATGAATAAAATAAAACCCATTTTTATTATATGTGTTTGGGATGCTTATAAAATTAAAAGATTATGGTAGAGTAGCATACATTCTCTTTTTTTCATCTGAAACACCAGGGAA
The DNA here is from genome assembly GCF_002288905.1 of Enhydra lutris kenyoni. Lineage (NCBI taxonomy): Eukaryota > Metazoa > Chordata > Mammalia > Carnivora > Mustelidae > Enhydra > Enhydra lutris. The sequence goes on along the minus strand of NW_019154116.1, from coordinate 18,812,849 downwards.
AAGGGATAAATACAAGAATACTTTATGGTTGGTATTTACCTTAGATTACCTCCAAGGAAAGAAAAATAAAATATGCTACTCTCTGCCTATCCAATGTGGGGTGTGAGGTAGTTAGATACATAATCTTGTCCATTGGAATAGTTTGATGGCAAGAAAAACAAAGAAGATATGGCTGTAGAAGAAAGGAAGTGGTTCCATTGCATATACAAATGGTATCATCATGTCCATGTTTCTACTTAGTGGGACTTTTTTTTCCAAACTAAGATGTTAATTTGGGAATACATTTTCCTAGAAACAAGAAAGAAAGCAGAGGGACAACAGAGCTATTAACTCAGTACAGCCACGAACACAAGGGCTATACAGAAAAAATAAATAAGCAAAAAAATGAGCAGATTGTGGGAAAATGCTGTAGGGCTTTAGAGAAACAGAAATAAGAATGGGGAATCTTCCTGTGTGAAGATAAATGGAGCAATAGGGAATTTCACCAGGAACATGTGGCTTTTAAAACAAATTGGTTAACATCATTTTCAATATGGCTTATGCGTAAATTCATAAATGGAGAGGAAAATATAGAAAAAGACATATAAGAGAGAAATGTCTGAGTGAACTGGTATCACACAAAACAATGTGAGTCACACAGGAAAAGAGAAATCTAGATTGTATTACAAGAAAAATGATTTTTAAGATATTCAGGGCAATTTTCCCTAGTTCCTTAGTGAGACTAACTGGGAAAGAGATAAAGTCCTCTGCCCTTGTTCCTTGGGTAATTTATGATGTATTGTTTTACGTAAGTGGGTTTTGTTATAAAGTTTTCATTCCCTCATATGAATTTGTGATGTGGACAAGTTATTTTATGGTGTTTATAAAGAAATAAGTTAAAGGAAATTTCCACATACCTCATTTAGGTCATTTTAGACTGATTTTCTGGACTGAATGAATCCCAATTAATTAAATGAACTCAAGATACTCATGATCAGAGCAGCTAAAACCAGGGAAGCTATACGTTTTAGAGAAGACTACCTCAAACATGCTGATTTCTGCTGGGAGCATTACAGGGTGGGGGTGTCAGTGGCGGCTGGGGAAGGAGAGGTTATATTTATAATAGTACAAACCAGATACTTAGATCACGTTCACAAATGTTGTGTTAAAATCACAACACCTGTAAGGGGGAAAAAGAAACCAATAGTTTGTTAAATGCCATTTCAACCATCATATCATGAATGTAATCATCAAAATACCCTTACGGGATAAATGTTGTAATAGCCCATTTTAATGATGAGGAAACTGACAGAATGAGTTTAGGGAACTTGGTCAATGTCATGAATGTAAGAAGTGGAAGAGGTGGATTTTAATCAGTTAATCTGGCTCTAGTGCCTGTACTCTCCATCGTGCCTTACGACAACATCAACAGTGGAATAGTTACCAACAATAGAATGTTTCTGAAAAAGCAAAACATAATTTTTACACTACCTTTGAAAATAAAAATTTTGAATGAAGCATACTCCACATATATATATGTGTGTGTATATATATATACAAATATATATGTATATATATACTCTAAATATCTATATCTGTAATCTATCTATTCAAAATATACATACACATATTTTTCTTGTACCAGTTCAGAACTAGGTGCTGTTAACAACATGTTATGGATAACCAAACTCAAAGTTGAATATGTCATACAAGGCCACAGCATTGGGAAATCCTGACTACAGAACCCTATTATAAGGATTGGGCTTTCTGGGCCCATCCCTGGAAAGACATGTTATTAAAAATAAAGTTCAGGGCACCTGGGGGCTCAGTTGGTTAAACGGCTGCCTTCAGCTCAGGTCATGATCCCAGGGTCCTGGGATCGAGTCTCACATTAGGCTCCCTGGTCAGCAGGGAGCCTATTTCTCCCTCTCCATCTGCCTGCCACTCTGCCTACTTGTGCTTTCTCTCTCTGTCAAATAAATAAATAAAATCTTTAAAAAAAATAAATAAAGGTCAGGGGTGCCTGGGTGGCTCAGTCAGTTAAGTGTCTTCCTTCAGCTCTTGTAATGATCCCAGGTTTCTGGGATCCAGCCCCACATTGGGAAGCAGCGGGGTGGGGGGGGTCTCTGCTCAGCGAGGAGGCTGGTTCTCCTCTCCCTACCCTCTGTCTGACACACTGACATTCTGCCTACTTATGCTCTCTCTCTCTCTCTCAATCAAATAAATAAATAAAATATTTAAAAAATTAGATTCAAATCTAAGGAGACACAATCACTAAACCTACTAAGAAAATGTTATTCATTCTTTCTACTGGTGTTATTGTAAGAAACTTACATATATTAGATATATTTAGAAGTCTTTCATATAACTGCAAAGACAAGTACCTGGGGTTATTAGGTAGTAATATCAAAATTTTAAAATAGCATTCATTATCTTATCCTTTGTCAAATATCACCACTTTTAACTTATTTTTTAAATTATTTATTTATTTGACTGAGGAAGAGAGCACAAGCAGGGTGGAAGTGGTGGACAGAAAGAGAGGGAGGGTAACAGGCTCCCCACTGAGCAGGAACCCTGATGTGGACTCTTGATCCCAGGACCAGAGCCGAAGGCAGATGCTTAACTGCCTGAGCCACCCAGGCACCCCATACATGCCCACTTTTAATAGAAAAAAAGTTTTGGTAAGTGTTAGGAATTCATAAATGAAACAAGGAGGATTCTGTTTCCTAATGAAAGAGAAGGGAAGAATGTGAGTGGACTTAGTGAGTGTGCTGTGTGTGAAGGAGCTCGACGGAAACCAGCACTCGACAAGGCAACACAGACATTGCTGTACTGTAAGAATCTGATAAGGATTTTGTATGTTTAGAAAAATAGTTTATTGAGGTGAAAATCATATAACATGCAATTAGCCGTTTTAAGGTAAATAGTTCAGTGGCATCTAGTACACCTTCAGTTGTGCAACCACAAATTCCACCTATTTTCAAAGAATTTCTATCACTACAAAAGTAAAATCCCTTCCACATTAAGCAATTCCTCTCCATTCCTTCCTCCTTACAACACCTGGAAACCAGCAATCAGCATTCTGTCCTCATCGTGATGATTTTGCATTTTGGCTCTGCAGATGTGTTATAATATTTAAGCATTTCCTGAGAGGATTTTATCAGACCATAAAAAATATTTTAGCACATCTATAAGACTATCAGAATTGCCTGCTTTGTAGACCCATAAATAGATGCTTGAGTTAAAATATACTAGTGATTTTTTTTGAAACATGGAACAGACTATAAATTGCATATTTAATAAATTTGGGGTTTGACTAACTGTTTTCATTGCATTTACAATTTTATGAAATGTTCTTCCAATAATTGAGTTATCATCTATAATTTTAAATTAAATCTGATGTTTATATTAGATACTATTAACTTGTGACTATCTTTATGTACTTGGAAAGAAAATAGCTAAGCTATCTGTACTCCTTCCTACTCTTGAGGGAGCTAAAACTATCTAGTATAAATGGGGAGTCCTTTTTATCTAATGAGTCTTGGTATCTAATGAGTATCTGGAAATTGCCATCATACTCCTTCATCAAAGGATTCTAACCTTAACTGGTGAACCCAAATACTAAAACCAAAATAGCTTCTTTTCATCTGATAATCATCTACCATGTTTCATAATCATGATGGGAAAGCCTTGTCTTTACTCAGTAGATGAGTGTCCTTAGGCCTACTGGAAATAAATTAAGTTCAACTGTACTAGGCATATATTATTTCTTTTATTTCTTTTACTTTATGTGTATGAGTGTGTGTGCAAGAGTGATTAGTTTTCTCTCACAACAATTTATAAAATTCCCTCTGTGTGTAAGCTGAGCATATCATCCTTCAAATTTTATTTATAGGTTTGTTTTTCCTTGATATTTCTGTCTTTAACCATCATTTTTTATAAAACATTTTTATGTGTCACTTGTCAAAATAATCCAGCAATGAATCACAAATATTGCCCTGTCCAATAATTTTGATAAATAATCTAATACATAAATGAAGTCACATAAAAGGGAAAGATATGCTGACCAGAAACCTCATCACTTCATAAGAGAATTTTATAATAATGTAATTAGCAGCCACAATGGACAAAACAAAGTTTAATTCTCAGAAAGTTATTTTTCCCGAGATACATCTGCGTAGTTTATACGTATTGAACAGGTAGTTTGAATGTATGTTGTTTTGGTCAAAGCTTTATGTTTCTGTTTTATAACTTTTGGGGACTTATAGCCTAACTCAGAATTGAAGACTGACTTCATTTAATCCTTTGTTTTACTCGATAAAGACTCTCACTATAAACTATTGTTGTTCTCTAGGCACAAACTTAATTACAGAAAACATTACAATAGGGGAAATTTAATTAACTAACCAACATTAAAAATATTGAAAACTATTGAATAGGAGAGGATGAATGATTAGCATCCCTAGTATCAGAAATGTGTCTCTTAGACCTTGAACAAGTAATACTAGGCATATACGATTGTTCTGGGTCAAGTCCTACTGGGAAATACCAGTGAATCCTTGAGTTTTTTAGGCAGATTTTTAGGCTTATTAGAGAAAATTAATTTGTAATCCATTTTAATATGGACACTTTATTTAGTGGACAGAAAAACTCAGCACTGAAAGAAAGTTAGACACAGCAAGATGAGTGCCATTGGAAAGGTATAATTGAAGCAGGCATGGGTTAGTAAAGGGTCACGCTTTGAGGATAACAAGAATCCACATATGTTAGATTACCTGTCCACTGGAAACCTCTCAAGAAGTGAGACCCTTAAATGTAAGTTGGAATCAAGTTACTGATAAGATCAAGGTCTTCTTTCTTCAGAAAGCTTCCAAGCTACGAAATTAAATAAGCCTTAAACTTGATAATTGTACTGTGATATGAATGTGCTGAAATGAGGAAGTATGGTAATTAACCATCAAGGATAAATGGAAGGTGACAGTCATTATGGAAACTAGAAAAGAGAGCTATGAGTGACATTATACATCCGTGCCTCCAGCAGACCTGTTAAAGGAAATAAGACATTTTATCTGGGTGGATAGGAACATTCTAGTTGCTAGAGATACTGGCTAATCTATAAAGAAGAAAGGAGTTCACTAGCAGGAATTAATGGAATATTATTTAGACTTGTGAATATATTTATCTCCTTCTTTCTTCTATTTACTAAATTTCCTTATCACCTCAGTGATGTAGAAAAAAATTGGGAGAATATTCTCAATTTATTGGAGCACTCAATTGTGTACCTACAAAAGTTATTAATGACTTTATCTCCTGCTAGCAGTGCTATAAAATGTACTGCCTATGCATTTATATTATGCATAAAAATTGTAAGAAGGAATGTCATTTGCCAAAATATGAACATCGCACGTAACATTAGACAGTCATATATAACATATATTTTAATTTCTACATCTATGCATTCTTTTTTAAAAGTTGCCCAAACTCAGCCATCAAAAGAAATGAAATCTTGCCATTTGCGACGACGTGGATGGAACTAGAGGGTATCATGCTTAGCGAAATAAGTCAATCGGAGAAAGACAACTATCATATGATCTCCCTGATATGAGGGAGAGGAGATTTAACATGGGGGGTTAAGGGGGTAGGAGAAGAGCAAATGGAACAAGATGGAATTGGGAGGGAGACAAACCATAAGTGACTCTTAATCTCACAAAACAAACTGAGGGTTGATGGGGGGAGGGGGGTTGGGAGGGGGGGTGGGATTATGGACACTGGGGAGGGTATGTGCTATGGTGAGTGCTGTGAAGTATGTAAACCTGGTGATTCACAGACCTGTACCCCTGGGGATAAAAATATATGTTTATAAAAAATAAAATTTAGGGACGCCTGGGTGAAAAAAAAAAAAAAAAAGTTGCCCAAACTCAAACTGATAACAGAGGGGTATTAGCAGTAAAGGTTAAGCACAAATGGAACACTGAAATATGGCTAAGAGTAAAATGTATCTGGAACGTAAACTCTCCTTCAAAGGCAGAAGATTCAGACTAGAAAAAGATGGGAGAGGGGATGTTTAAACTGATAGAGAGGAATTTGCTTATACTGAGTTGAGGTAGGTCTAGTATTGACAAGAGTGAATCAGGTTTTGTGGGACTTCATTTTCTGTAGCCCTCTTTAAGGACATGATTACAGAATTTAAAGTATAAATTCAGATACAAAAGTAAATATTTAGAGTGAGAAAAAGAAACGGTAACGAATTATGAATTTTAAAAGTTAGCAAATATCGAAATACCAAAATCTAAAATAACGATCTGATGTTTTTATTATGCAACAATTTAATATATATCTATACTATAAGTTCCCTATATTTTTGGTTGCATGATTCTTATATCTTCAAGGGAAAATAATTTGCAATATGATGTCCTATAAAGAACATAAAGATACAAAAGATACATTATTTTTGTTTTAACTTTAATTATTTATTTGATTACTCAGAAATTTATTGTGTCTTCCCAACTAGTTATTAATAATGTTGTGCTAAAAGGTCTCAATACCTTGACATGCTTTAAACTTTCTACTCATAAATAGATATGTTTGCTGGTTGGAAGTTTGCTACACTCTGTGCCCCTCAAACAGGAATTCTGATCAATCTATTTTTTGATGGCTGTCAATTTTTAAAAAAAGAAAAGAAAAGAGAGAAAGAGAGAAACTAACAGGAAAGACTTTTTTTTTTTTTTTTTTTTTAGTGGCGCTCAGGAGAATATAATAATTTGCTTGTAATTCTATATAAGTAGTGATTGGAAGAATTTTCCACAGACTTGTTACTGGTCAAGTACATTTAAAGCCACATTTTTTCTCTACTACCCAACTGCTTTCAAAGAGTTTACATTAAAACCAGTTTTGTGGTTTGGTATAAGAGGTCAGGTGAGTTGGTACCATGCACTCGGGAATATTTCCAGGATGGAGTGGTTATCATATGAAAATGATTGCGAGGGGCGCCTGGGTGGCTCAGCGGGTTAAGCTTCTGCCTTCGGCTCAGGTCATGATCTCAGGGACCTGAGATTGAGCCCTGCATCCGGGCTCTCTGCTCGGCACGGAGCCTGCTTCCTCCTCTCTCTACTTGCCTCTCTGCCTACTTGTGATCTCTGTCTGTCAAATAAATAAATAAAAAAAAATCTGGAAAAAAAAAAAGAAAACGATTGTGAGGTACATAATTATATCCAACAAAGCTCAAACTAAATTAAAAAATAGTGTCCTAAATGCAACTTTTTCTTAATAGAATCCCCAAAAGGGGCATGACCACTCTGACATTAATCAAACTGAGGGATAATGCAGTAGAGGAGAAGCCATGTGAAAGACCTGTGGATACAAAGCTATTGTAGATGCTGTATGTTACATTGACAGAAATGTGTTGGGACACTTTAGTGGCTCAGTGGGTTAAGCCTCTGCCTTCAGCTCGGGTCATGATCTCAGGGTCCTGGTATCAAGCCCCGCATCCAGCTCTCTGCTCAGCAGGGAGCCTGCCCCACCCCCATCTCTCTGCCTGCCTCTCTGCCTGCTTGTGATCTCTGTCTGTCAAATAAATAAAATCTCAAAAAAAAAAAAAAAAGAAATGTGTTGCATTTTTAAGAAATTATGACTTTATGAGTACTTAACAAGGCCCATCCCAAGGCCATAGAGTCACAGTTAACAGATACATGGACCATATCCACATAGCTCCATGAGAAATTCTAGTCTCCTCTGCTTAACTCAGGCTTATCATAATATCTATGGACATCACAATAATTCCAGCTATGTCCATTCTTTCCTTTCTCTCTAATTTCATCTATCCCTTTCTCCCACCCTCTCTCTTTTTTCTTCCACCAGATAAAAGTAGAAATGGGGTGACTAACAAAACCAATTTTAATGGAGAATAACCTCTATCTTTTCATCTTGTTTCCTAATCTATGCTAATTCATTACATGAAAAAAGGAAATGATTTATAGATTATTGGATTATCCAATCAAAAGAAGACATATTTGGTATCTGCACATTCTTCCATTTCTTAAATAAAACTAAACTTCTGGAAATGTATAGTGTGAATAAATTTTCTAAAACCAAATAGTAATTGGTGAAAAATGTTGGGTGATATATGTTACAAAGTTCATACTGAGAGCATTACAGTATCAGATTTTGGAAATGATCCCACAGTAAAATTTAAAAACTTTTACCCAACGCCAGTATAAGAACAACTTTGAGTGAAGGTATTTCTGCAAATACATATAATTATGTTAAAACGCCTGCTTAAGGTCTTTCTATGAACCATCGCTCAAAAAAGATAAACTTGGATGACTCATTTCTTATTATTTTAAGAACCAAAGAGAATGAGAATGCATCTCTCTCTAAAATTTTCACAAGTTAAAAAAAACAAAAAACAAAAAAACAGTTAAATCAGTACTTTTCAAAGACCCAGCCTGCCAAGGCCATGATTAGTACAGTAATAGATATACTTTCTATCCTACAAAATAATAAAATAAGGACTACTCTCTGACTAGTGCAGTAATTCATCTCCAACCTCTTTTGTTTCAGGTGTACTGAGGAGACTCAGTTCTACTTAAAATTTAAGGTGTATGTTCAGTATGTACGTGTGCATAACCACTGATACCCATACTATTTGCCATACCTGTTGTATAAGCATAAGCTACAATAAGCAGAGCCAAGGGGCGCCTGGGTGGCTCAGTGGGTTAAAGCCTCTGCCTTCGGCCCAGGTCATGATCCCAGAACCTGGGATCGAGCCCGGAATCAGGCTCTCTGCTCAGCAGGGAGCCTGTTTCCTCCTCTCTCTGTCTCTGCCTGCTCCTCTGCCTACTTGTGATCTTTGTCTGTCAGATAAATAACTAAAATCTTAAAAAAAAAATAAGCAGAGTCAATGTGCACACATCTATACTGACTAAAAGAGCCTTATATAGAAATAGTTTCATTGATTCATTTCCAAGTCAAAAAACAACACACACACACAATATGCTTTTTTTCACCTGAAAAGTATATAAAATGCAACATAAACCACTGTAATAGTCATCATTGCTTGATTCTTATCTCTTTATTCAGTAAAAATCTGATAACATAAACAACTTTCCCAAAGCCACATATCAAATAAAGAGCAGAGCTGAGATCCAAAATCAGACTAAGTTTCTTAACTTATATTCCACAACATAATGATCAACTTTCAATTTTTTTTTCCCCCAGAATCAGTATGCACCAATCCACGAACCATCCTTCTACCTGTGTTTTGTATGAGTCTCCATATATCCTTCCCTCCAGAAGAACAAACATCCCAGGAACAGTGATTGGCGTCAGGCTTACATTGTGACTTGTTCTGGGCAATTAAATGTAGGCAAAGTCACATGTGCCAATTCCTAGCAGAAGTTTTAAGCATCAGCATTAGATTCTCTGGATACCGGGGCACCTGGGGGGCTCAGTCGGTTAAGTGTCTGCCTTCCGCTCAGGTCATAATCTCGAGGTTCCAGGATCTGAGCCCCACATCGGGCTCCCAGCTCGGTGGGGAGTTTGCTTCCCTCGCTCTCCCTGCTTAGGTGCTCTCTCTCTCCCTCTGTGTCAAATAAATAAATAAAATCTTAAAAAAAAAATCCTCTGCATATCTCTCTCTTTGCCAGGCGACTGACTGTATTCCAAGAAGGACCACCCTTCAGCCTGTATTCTAACGTGAAGCTGGCATGGAGCAGAGCCACAGCTGGCCCATCATGGACAGGTACTAATGAACCTCTATTATTTATTTTTTAAGATTTTATTTATTTATTTATTTGACAGACAGAGATCACAAGCAGGCAGAGAGGCAGGCAGAGAAGGGGAGAGGGGGAAGCAGGCTCATCGCGGAGTAGAGAGCCCGATGTGGGGCTCGATCCCAGGACCCTGGGATCATGACTTGAGCCGAAAGCAGAGGCTTTAAGCCACTGAGCCACCCAGGTGCCCCTGAACCTCTATTATTTTAAGCCAATTTTTCGGCATCCTCTCTTACTGTACCATAATGTGGCATCAACTTACGATATGGAATTTATAAATGTTTAAGAAAGATGATTATCGAGGAGTCAAGATGGCGGAGAAGTAGCAGGCTGAGACTACTTCAGGTAGCGGGAGATCAGCTAGATAGCTTATCTAAAGATTGCAAACACCTACAAATCCAACGGGAGATCGAAGAGAAGAAGAACAGCAACTCTAGAAACAGAAAATCAACCACTTTCTGAAAGGTAGGACGGGCGGAGAAGTGAATCCAAAGCGACGGGAAGATAG